>NC_089809.1:7999852-8017352 GCF_029633855.1 Hoplias malabaricus
CCAGTGCCCTTGGGGGCTTTATAGCCTTCTAGCCAATAGGTGGAACTAGGTATTATGACGTTAAAGACCTTAAAGGCAACCCATTTGGTTTCATTCAGCATCTTTAAGGTGGAAAGATATATTTGTGTTAGAAGCCAATTAAAGCTTGTTCTGTAAGTTTTTATTAACTGTTTGAATTACCACAGAAACCGTTACCACAGAAGCTGTTTAGTTTTGTAGCACTTTCAGTATGTGTTTACGTTCCTTCAGTTAGAAGTCTGCCAAATTTGCAGTCCGTTCTAAATTAAGTAACGTGCATCTTTTTTAAGGTGGAAAGGTATTTTTGAGCAAGAAGCTTTGCTAGTTTAACTTGTCCGTAAGTTTTATTCACTGTCTGAATTACCACAGAAACTCATTTGTAACTCGAGCGGCTTAGTTTTTAAGCTCTCGAGCCAGAGACACAGAAAGAAAAGTTCTGAGCTGTTTGAACCAAGACATTTTGTTTGTTGAGTGCGCGGAGATAAAGGCAGGGGCTCTTTCTCAATAGAAAGAACATTTTTGAGAGGTCATCTTGCAGGAGCACATTTGTGATGCCACAGTAAATGATGCGGTGTTCAGGTCATTCTTGTTTGACCAGTCACAAACTGATGCATCGTCCATTTTGGGGGCGGATCAAAAACAACATCTGGGTACTTTAACCGTTCTTGCCGTTCATGTTGTTGAATATTTGAATGTCAAGCAAGAACACACAAGGACACATACTGAGGAACAGCCAAATACTGGTAGCATATTCATAGCTCTGTGCTAACTGAATGAAAACGAAGGTGTAGAGTTAAAGTTAAGACACTTTTAAAGCATTATGGGATTATAGTTTGGGAATAACTTTGGTGTATACCATTTGTTGAACAGTTTTCAGTTTTTTTAATTATAGAACATACAAGGAATTTAGCTGATGTGCAGCTGCTTCAGAGTTTATTTTTGCTCATCTATGGAGATTACTCAAGCAGTGTGCGTACAAAATTTAACAAGACCACACTCTTTTGGACATAGAGTAAGTAGAATTTTCCAGTGCGTCAATAAAATAATAAAAACCTCACACTCACAGCTATATCAGCCCGAATACTTTGGATCCTTGAAATCCTTTGGATTTCATTTACATATAAAAGTGCTCAATAGAATCATCATTAGTTCATCATTTTATCCGCACGAGCTTGGAGCTCCATCTGAGCCCAGGATCCCCATTTAACTGGCTGTACTTCTTTAAGCCACAGTCATTTTATTATGTTTTATTAGCTTCCCCTGTGAAAGGGGAAGAAATGTGTGGCTCAGATATTCCTCGGTGTTCATATTATTTTAATTTAAACGTTTTTTTTATTTCATCTATTCCTGGGTAATTGGTTCTTTTTAAATGGGGAATTCAATTCACACCTGCTCCAGTTTTCTTTAAGGTCTTTTTTCTTCAAAAAAAAAATCCTGAGTCCAATATCTTTAAAGAATCTAATTTCCTTTATCTCATGCTAGAACAATACGCACCGCTAATTCTGAAGGTAAAATACTGGGCTCCCACTCTAACAGTTCTCCAAACAGTCAAAGCTTTATGT
The DNA here is from genome assembly GCF_029633855.1 of Hoplias malabaricus. Lineage (NCBI taxonomy): Eukaryota > Metazoa > Chordata > Actinopteri > Characiformes > Erythrinidae > Hoplias > Hoplias malabaricus. The sequence continues at coordinate 8,001,433 of NC_089809.1, forward strand.
ACTCTGAGCTTTTGACTATACTGGTTTGGATAATGTATACGCTTATCATCTAATTTCTACACTCACTGTTCATTTTATCAGCTCCTCTGACCACACAGGTGCATTCTGTAGTTCTACAATTACAAACTGTAGTCCATCTGTTGTTCTATATACTCTGATATCCACTCTGGATTCAATGTTCGTCATTGCTCAGGATCCCTACAGCACCACCGCAGAGCAAGTATTATTCAGGACGTGGATCATTTGCTGACAACAGTCTTGTGGTGGTGTGTTTTGGGGGATGTTGGGTGTGTTGCAGCAGTGCTGCTGGAGATTGTAAAACCCTGCCAGGCTGAGAATAATCCACCAACCAAAAATAGCCAATCAACAGCGTCCTGTGTCCATCGACGAAGGACTAGAGGACGACCAACACAAACTGCAGCAACAGATGAGTTACTGTCTCTGACTGTACATCTACAAAGTGGACCAATGAGGTATTGGTGTCTAACAGAGTGGAAAATGAGTAGGCACAGTGTTGAAAAATTCGCGCATCACTGCTGTGTCTGATCCACTCGCACCAACACAACACACACTAACACACCACCACCAAATCAGTGTCACTGCAGCGCTGAGAATGATCCACCACACAACGTTACAGCATTCCCTTCACTTCCCTTATTGCATCAGACATTTTGTATACAGCAGACAAACCCCACTAAAACAAGTGCACCCCTAATGAATGCTGGCCTAAAACTAAGAGCTAAGACTAAGAAACTGAGCTCTGCCAGAAGTTTTAAAGTAGTGTTGATGTCAAATGAGCTTGTCACAATGCCTAATGAACACAGTGTAAAGAGTCGGTATGATAATCACAACAGAAAATAATGTGGTATCACAGCGCAGCAGCTTATTAAAATGACAAATGCCCTTTAGTCTTTTGAACGAAGGTGGTAAGACTTATTATGTAATGTGTGGTTATTATGGTATAAGTAGGCTAGAGCGATGGTCTCTGTAGACTTGGACTTTGCAGAAGTAGCTCCGCTAAATGTGACTAGGAGGGAGCTTCAGACAGTACCCTAGGTTTGTTTGTCTTTCTCCATTTTGTGTAGCCTTCCTTTTCACCTTAGTGCTGGATTATTTCTTAAACAGCAAGAATCCTGACAGCCAGAATGAACTAGCGTCCCGAACAGGCCTCATTAGGAGTGTCTCAGCATGTGCACGTCTGAGTTATCAAAGAAGACAAATGCTTTGTTAAATTCTGCGCATGTGTGGAAGTGTGTATGTGCTTCGGTGTGGTCGATAAGTCACGCTGTGTTGTAAATATTGAGGTGGCCCCTATTATAAGACTGAAATATACGGGAGGTCTGCTTTGGTGTGAGCTGTACAGTGAGGGGAGACTAGTACTGAGACTTGTTTTTTTAGGTATTTGCATATACCTCCACTGCGAAGGGCTGGTGTCCTGTACAGTGTGTGTTTCTGGGTAGAGACAGAAGATGCAGAGCATGAGTATACTTAAAAAAAACTATATGCAATATTTTGACCTTAGAATTACAGCTTCTACATCATTGCGTTGAACCACTGTCTTGGAATAGACAGAAATTAGCCTCTTTCTTTGCTACTCTGGGCTCAGCAATGCAGAAACCGTACTATGTAACTTTTGGAAGAGGGTAGGAACTTTAGATAAAAGTCTAGATGGTCTTCTCTTTGTCATTGTTGACTTGCTGGCTTTTGTAATGTTCTTCAGTAGTCAGGACCCCAATAAATATATCAGATTTGAGTGGTGGATCATTCTCACACTCACCTGCCACTCCGTTAGACACACCTGCCTCATTGGTCCACCTTGTAGATGTAAAGTTAGGAACAGTAGCTCATCTGTCGCTGCACAGTGTGTGTCGCTCATCCTCTAGTCCCTCATCAAAGGTCAGAGGACACTGGATGTTTTTGGTTAGCGGACTATTCTCAGTCAAGCAATGACACTGAGGGCTTTAAAAACTCCAGCACAGCACTGCTGTGTCTGATCCACTCATCGTACCAGCACCATACACAATAAGACAACACCGCCACATCAGTGTCACTGCAGCGCTGAGAATGATCCACCACCCAAATCATACCTTCTCCGTGGTGGCCCTGATATTTATAGACCAGGGTGTTATGGGGATATGTAAGTGTGTGTGTGTGTGTGTGTTAAAACACACTCTTTTATCACACACTTTCTTAAGTTAGTACAAGGGCCCAGGTCATGTGATACCAATGTGTCAGTGGACCTTATTATGAAAGTGAGAGGAATAACTGTGTAGTGTATGGATTATAAGTCATGGAAGGTAAATGTGCAGGTGGGCCTTATTACAAGAGTGAGAGAAATAACAACAGTGTGTGTGAGTGTGTGTTAGAGAGAGAGAGAGAGAGAGAGAGAACGAACAAGTGAGCAAAAACCAGAATTAATTTGCCTTGTTGTAGGCCCGGAGGTCCCATGGGACCACCAGAGCACGTTGGCGCTGTAATCACCGTGAGCACACCGGCAGCCGGTGGTCCCTCGTTATTCCTACTGGCGGGCTAAATTACCGCCACCTTAATTCCCTTCGCCGGTCATTAATATTACACGACAGCATGGCGGAGACGGCTTTCCCATACACACACACAGAGACACACACACCCTTCTGGGACTTGCCTCTCTGGAGGATTCCTCAATCCTCCCGGTACGCCACTGCTCCTGGAGCGTGGAGCATAATTACTCGAAAGGTCTCACCCACCGAGACCTAACGTGCCCACCCTCCTTGTTATTTAATTAATGAAGGTCCACGATAGCTGTACCAGAGCTTTACATGAAAAGGGTGCAGGCTTACCCCAGAGTGACCCCACTGGCTAAAGCTTCTGCATTCAGAACGGCACCCCACTACTCCCTGCTCCCTATACTGGAGAAATGTAATTAGCATGCTAACATAGGGGAATGAATTCGTGACCTACGCTGCTTGATTCAAGCCATGGTACAAAGTTTCGTCTCTCTATTTTCTTCAGAAGCGTGGACAAAACAGGCAAATGTGGAATGCCCAGATAAGGTGGATTTGGTAGGAAAGTACAGTTCAATAAACTGCTAACACTGACTAGCTGATTAACTGGCCTCTTGATTTTTAATGGCACACACTTATGAGGCTGATGCGGTTAAAGCAAACCTAGGTAGTCATTTTACTGTAAAATTACAGCTTTAAAATGTTGGAAAGTAAGAAGATGGAAGATGATTGGTTGGATTTTTTAATGGGAAAGAAAAATTACGTCTTTAGTTCCTCATAGCAATGAAAAGAGGATGAATAGACAAAGAGACCTTTTTTATTTTTTACACTACCCCTCGTTTTTGACTGTCATCTTGTCTCTTGAAGCTGAGTTACAAGGTGTAGTGGATTAAATCATCCACTATAGACCAGGACAAATGTTAAAGAGCCAGATACGTCATCAGAACACAAATAAAAAAAAATAAAAAAAAACAATGCTTCATTCCCTGGCTACTAGGCAGCTTTCCCAGTCTGCAGTGATATCAGAGGTGGACTTTTTTAAATTTAGGGCATCATACCTTCAGAAGTGTTCAGTAATCATATATTATCACCCACTCCCAACTCTTCTCTGATATGAAGCTTAATTCAGCTTCTTAATTCACAGCTTTTTATTCAAACCTTTCAGCTCCACCTTAAACTTTACAGTAGCTTCAGGTGCCAGAATTTAATTGCAGTAACTTGAGGTGCCAGAATGTAATTGCAGTAGCTTCAGGTGCCAGAATGTAATTGCTTCAACATTTAAGGTGGAACTGGAAATATACTAGCTAATTTAACCACCAAGACATCATCAGTGTTGTATGCTTGTTATGAAGCAAAGGGTCATAACACATTGAAACTACATTAAACTAAGATAATAATACAATGGATGTCCATAACACTCTGAAGTGTGCCCCTGAAAAATCTCAGTTTCAATGGGCGTACATTATTCTAACTCTTTGCCCTACCCCTCTTACCCAACAAGCATTGAGATACCACTATGACTAGGCAAAAACAAAGGGGTAAGGCTAAGTTGTAAGGTCAAAGGGTGAAATAGGATTCACCATTATTTCCTGCTGCTGAAACATTTCTCCAGAGAAAACGAGCCAATGAATTTCATGTGTTTCTCCTGAGTTTTACACTTGTTTGTCTGCAACTAAACTACATTCGACCATTTCTCATCCAACCTGAAGATCTGAACCAGAAATGTCTTGTGTCTCCTTTTTGTCTGAAGCTGTTTCCAGTGGAATTTTCCATTTGAGAGACCTCCCTGATTTCACAACATTGTAGCTTGTGGAGAGTTGTGAATTAAGTGGAAAAACATGGTTATCTTCTTTAAAAATGATCAGTAAAAGAATGCTGGTGGAAAAACTTTGCTCCAGGAATCCCCCAGTTATGGCATGACTTCAGTGGTGGACAACAGTGAACAACACAGTTATAAACCACTATGGGGTATGTTCCTGACTTGCGTCCAAAGATTCCAGGAAGGCTCCAGACATGGCATTACCCTGATCAGGATGAAGTGGTTACAGAATTTAATGAACAACAAGAATTAAAACAAGAACCACTGCCTGGAAGTAAATGATCTTTTAACATTGTTAAAACAATCTCTGGATGAGAAACCTTAGCTATACAGAGTAGTTTTTTAAAGGGGGTATTATGAAATATAATGTGAAATCATATTTCCAGGGCATTACTAATACCTTTAAAATATCTGGAGCCTCCTAACCCTCAAACTGTGAAATAAATAAAACAATTCAGTTTTGCTTTGGGCTGCACATATCAGAAAACATGGGACAAAACAAGCTATTGTGATATTGTTCTGAATCGTACTTTAGAACTGCCCCGCCTCCTCGTCAGAGTCTCTCCAATCACAACACTGTACCCCACCTTTATGTGAGAGCACAACGACAAGGATAACTTTATAAAAACAAACACAATTATTAAAAAACGAGAATGGAGGGAGAACTGAGCAAAATCTGCAAAAAAAACCTTCTGAGACTTGCTTTTCATTGCTGCATACTTTAGGGAGGGGCGAGCTGTGTGTGGCTCATTCTTATTTAAAGGAACAGGAACAAAGGCCCGCTATTCTGAACAGAACTGTTTAACTGTGCTGACTGATGCTTGTGGTAGTCCAAAGCATGCCATAGATGTTTCATTAAGACCCCAGAGAACAGTGTTATCTTGTGGAGAGGGTGTAGATAATGTCCAGTTTAAGGTTCTATTGCTTGCTAAGATAGTATATGACTTTCATTACAGACAGTAGGTTTTCTGCTCTTTTCTATACAAACCACAGACAATTGCTAGGTTAAATTATAGTCTTAGAACAGATCTAGAAGAAGAATATTTTAAAGTTGTTTTACGCCACAGGGACCAGGACCAGATATTTTTTGAGGCCCATGTTCTCAAGACTCCTCTGCGTCTGTGCTAGTCTACACTGCTTTTCTCTGGGTTGTAGTTTCTGTTGGTGCAGCTTAGCTTTTGTGGAGGTCATATCTGCTAGCATATGGGAGCTGTGATGTGTATAAATGAAGGGTTGTGCACAGGGGCTATTGTGCGGTGGTCTCAACAGGGCTGGGGTAATTAAGAATCGGGGCTAAACGGGGAACAGTCACCTTGCGCCCCTCCGGGATCCTCTTGGAAGCACACTTACAAAACTCCGTGATCAGGTGAGGTGTTCCAAACCCAGATCCCTGTTAAAGCTGTGCTTCAGTCAGGAATCAGATTTGCATATTCTACCAGTTCATTCCAAATGTAACTGATCAGTGAAGACACGCTTGAAGCCTGAGGTTGTTTCTTTAGATTATCACTGGATGTACAATGCAAAACATGTCTGTTTTCAATGGTAAATATAAATATGCAAATAATAGTAAATATAATTAACGCATTTCGATTTTAAATAAAGGGCGGCACGGTGGCACAGCAGGTAGTGTCGCAGTCACACAGCTCCAGGGGCTTGGAGGTTGTGGGTTCGATTCCCGCTCCGGGTGACTGTCTGCGAGGAGTGTGGTGTGTTCTCTGTGTCTGCGTGGGTTTCCTCCGGGTGACTGTCTGTGAGGAGTGTGGTGTGTTCTTCCTGTGTCTGCGTGGGTTTCCTCCACAAGACTGTCTGTGAGGAGTGTGGTGTGTTCTCCCTGTGTCTGCGTGGGTTTCCTCCAGAAAACTGTCTGTGAGGAGTGTGGTGTGTTCTCCCTGTGTCCGCGTGGGTTTCCTCCGGGTGCTCCGGTTTTCTCCCACAGTCCAAAAACACACATTGATAGATGAATTGGCGACTCAAAAGTGTCTGTAGGTGTGAGTGTGTGAGTGAATGTGTGTGTGTGTGTGTGTCTGTGTTGCCTTGTGAAGGACTGGCGCCCCCTCCAGGGTGTTTTCCCATCTTGTGCCCAATGATTCCAGGTAGGCTCTGGACCTACCGCGACTCTGAACTGGATAAGAGCTACAGATAATGAATGAATGAATGAATGAATGATTTTAAATAAAAATAAGGAGGAGGAAGAGAGGTTGGTTTCCTACCTTCTTCCAAAAACTACACAGTGCATTTTCTACGGTGCTGAGCCTAGAGAAGCTATGACTGAGGCTCTATTAGAGGTCATTGAAGCATCACAATGATTTCGAAGCTGTAATTTTAAGGTACAAATGCTACCTAGTCTTACTTTAAAATGCACATATGTCTGCAGTTGGAAACTGTAACTGTAGCTTCTAAGTTATAATTCTTAAATAGACTTTCATATGTGGTTTATGACACTGCTTGGCAAGCTACGAAAATTTATGAAAATATTGTGACATACGCTCTGTCCTCCACATCATCCTCGTGTGCTCTGAATGGATGGTTGTTTTTCTAGTGTTTGACATTGATATGAATGTTTGTATTATGTTATTAAAAGAGCCTTAGCCTTTGAAGAAATGTTGTCAGCATTTAATTTGAGATGTTTGCTAAAATATGGACAAAACTCAGATTTATTATTGCTTTTATTATGTGATTTACTCAAGTGTTGATGATGGATGATGGGCTCTGGATCACAAACCCAACTTCAACTCACCCCAAAGGTATTGAATGTAGCGCCATCACTTAAGAGAACACGGTTCCAGTGCTGGGGCGCTTTATACCTCCCCAGCCAACACTTATCATTGAGCATGGGGACTTGAAACTCTGGGGGACTGCTGTTCTCACAGCAAAACAAACTCCCCTTCTGTTTGGGTTCATTGAGAAACTTTTAAGGTGGAACGGTATGTTTAAGAAACCAACTGTAGCATGTTTGTGGTTGATGTTTAACTTGCCTTAAGTTTTTATTCACTGTATAAATTACCATAGAATCTCATTTGTAACTCAAGCTGTTTACTTTTGTAGCCCTTTTGGTCTGTGTTTACCTTCACTGAAAGTTAGCGGGAGTCAGTTCCACCTTAAGTTATACACATGGAACAGCAAATATAAGTCAATATTACCCAGGTATGGACCAGAAAAAGAAGGAACATCGTCATCTGTTTTCATGCTTTTTAATGGAGCAGCCAGCGACGTGCAGAGAGAAACCCTAAGCCATTTCAGACCTGGATGTTTATTTGTTTCCCACTTACTGAGCCAGGGCTGTGTACGAACACTGGACCATTTTCCTGCACGCAACCAGAGAGCAGATGTAGCAAATGTTAAATCAAAATTCTCTGGATTTTCTTTAAAATTCTTTAACAGCCTTAAGCTGTGCACACACAATGGGAGCATCTGAATTCCCCAAATATAAGTGGTCACTCTCAGTGCACAACTAACGTAGCAAACTTCAGACACCAAACACTTCTTGGCTGTTCAAATATATCTGGGCCGAGGGGAGAACTGTAGACCCCAACTACCTCTTTAAACTCTGCTCCTTTTCAATAAGGCCTTATTGATCTGGAGGCTGAGGGACAGACTGACAGACGGTTAAAGTGAATGATGCACCACAATTTCTCTCTCTCTCTCTCTCTCTCTCTCTCTCTTGACATAAATCCTTCAACCCTATCAGTGTCACTTATGTCCCTCTCTCTCTCCCTCATTTCTCCCTCGTTTCTCTCCCTCCGTCCCGCTTGTACAGTGGATGTCAGGGGGCAGTTAATCCCGTTATCTCTACAGACGCAGACTTGGCAGCAACACACACACACACACACACACACACACACACACACACACTCCATCCAAAAGCCTCCGTACTGTAATCAAGAAGCTTGTACACACTGGTCCCCACTTTGTAATTAACTCAACTCTCAATAGGCTCTGAAAGCAGAGTTGCCAGGTCCATTGAAAATCCCCGGCCCAAATTGGGCTTTAAAACCTACCCCAGCACCAAGCTGAAACTAGCCCAAATTTGGGTGCATCCAGCAGCAAAGGCTGCAGATTGGATAAATATAGCACTTGGCGATATGTAAATCAATTATCTGAGAACTAAGCCTTTATTTATGTGAGAAACATATAGTTAGATATGAATACAGTCACACATTCTAACAGTGCACTCTCATTGGGACTACAAATGGAACTGTATGTCACCATAAGGTCACCATACTCAAAGTGTTGACTAGATAGGTATAAAGTTTCTCTCTATTGGGCTATGAGCCAGCGGACCTGGGTTCTCTGGAGTGATAGAGCTCCATCTAATATCTTTGAGGTGAGCTAATTTCCAGGATTAGTAATTTACATTACTAATGCTCTCAGGTCTGAGTGCCATCAAATCCTCACAGCAATGTTCCAAAATCTAGTCTAAAGTCTGTCAAGAGCAATGAAACTGCTAGTGCAGCAAAGGAGCAAAAGCAATTTTGTGGAAACCTTTGAATGTAGAACAATTCTTTGATGAGCAGGTGTCCAAATACTTTTGGCCACATGGTCAATATTTTTATTATGCTACAGGTGCCTGATGAGAAATGACAGAGTGCTCTGTATTTTCCTGTGTGTTAGCATTGAAATGTCAGGTAGAGGAGCGCTGCTCTGTGTGTGTGTGTGTGTGTGTGTGTGTGTGAGAGAGAGAGAGAGAGAGAGAGAGATATGAAAAGGAAGATATCTGACAGTTTTCCTCATTCTAATGTCTATGCCAATGGACTGACAGACGGGACAAATAGACACTTGGTAATAGAGAGATGAAACTATCAAACAAGTGAAAAACCAACCCTACGCTCCCTCCTCCACACACACATACACACACACAATAAGCATCCCACTAAATTAAACTGAGCTTTGGGACGGTGGCACAGCAGGTAGTGTCACTGTCACACAGCTCTGGGGACCTGGAGGGTGTGCGTTCGATTCCCACTCCGGGTGACTGTCTGTGAGGAGTGTGGTGTGTTCTCCCTGTGTCTGCGTGGGTTTCCTCCGGGTGACTGTCTGTGAGGAGTGTGGTGTGTTCTCCCTGTGTCTGTGTGGGTTTCCTCCGGGTGACTGTCTGTGAGGAGTGTGGTGTGTTCTCCCTGTGTCTGCGTGGGTTTCCTCTGGGTGACTGTCTGTGAGGAGTGTGGTGTGTTCTCCCTGTGTCTGCGTGGGTTTCCTCTGGGTGACTGTCTGTGAGGAGTGTGGTGTGTTCTCCCTGTGTCTGCGTGGGTTTCCTCTGGGTGACTGTCTGTGAGGAGTGTGGTGTGTTCTCCCTGTGTCTGTGTGGGTTTCCTCCGGGTGACTGTCTATGAGGAGTGTGGTGTGTTCTCCCTGTGTCTGTGTGGGTTTCCTCCGGGTGACTGTCTGTGAGGAGTGTGGTGTGTTCTCCCTGTGTCTGCGTGGGTGTCCTCCGGGTGACTGTCTGTGAGGAGTGTGGTGTGTTCTCCCTGTGTCTGCGTAGGTACTCAAAAGTATCCGTAGGTGTGAGTGAGAGTGTGCGTGTGTCTGTGTTGCCCTGTGAAGGACTGGCGCCCCCTCCAGGGTGTATTCCTGCCTTGCGCCCAATGATTCCAGGTAGGCTCTGGACCCGCCGTGACCCTGAACTGGATAAGCAGTTACAGATAATTAGTAGGTGAATTGGCAACTCAAAAATAAATAAATAAATAAATAAATAAAAGTCCATAGGTATGAGTTTGTGAGTGAATGTGTGGGATACTGGTGCCCCCTCCAGGGTGTGTTCCTGCCCGGCACCCAGTGATTCCGGGTAGGCTCCAGACCCATCGTGACCCTGAACTGGATAAACAGAAGCATGGCTTCGTATACACAGCGTGTGTGTGCTGACTGGCCTGTCTCCCGTCCAGATCTGTCTCCTATTGAGGGATTGATCTGTCCTATTGATCTGTCTTATGGAGGTTTGGAAGTTTTTTAGAATTTATTCTTGGTGCTTTTGACAGTTCAATAAATATTCAGGAGAATTTACAAATCAGATTTTTGATTTTACTGCATTTGGCCCAACTTTTGCTTTTAGTTTGTTTATCTTGTCTTACTAATTTACATAGTATTTACAATTTACAAAGTATCAAGTATTCAACTTTCCATGGTCAAAAAGAGCCTAAACACACAAAAAGAGCCTAAACACACAAACTAATAAATAAAATTGCTTTCAATAGTTCCACTGTCTGGACCAGCTTTGTCTTTCTGCTTTTGTGTCTATTTCCTTTTTTCAGGTAAGGCTTTCTTTACAGGTCCACCTTCTTTCAGACCCATGATGTGGAGCTCTCTTCTCACAGTGGAAACATAGTGTGGATAATTTCAGGACTGAAACAATGGTCTGTGTAGTTAATCAGACACTAGGCTGAAAAATGCTGAAGTGTTTCTTTAAGAATCAGTCACACTGTGCTCCTGGAGGACCAAAGCCTTCCATACGCACCCCCTCACCCAAGCACATTTTCCATTACAGCAGCTCCATTAGCAGCCATACAGATCTGGATTTCAGGATTAAAGGCCAGAAAACCCATCTCCTCCTGGTTTTTATGACTTGTATACTGGCATTGGATGGTGCCATAGCTCTGTGTGCAGCCACATGCTTTACATACACCTAACAGACCTGCTGGTTCACATTAGCATACTGACACTGCCCTTAGTGCAATGATTCCATCTCCACCTTTAGGAAGCTCCCACTGAAAAGAATAGAAGGCTAATCCATACCTGCTTTTGTGTTTAGTCTATGTGATAATGCTCCCCATCTCTCTCTCTCTCTCTCTCTCTCTCAATCTTTTTTCCTTTTCTCTTTCTCATAGCCTCTTGGTACAGTTATAATTTCGGTTATTTTCAGTGTCTATAACTGCTCCCTCTATAACTGCTCCCTCTCTCTCTCTCTCTCTCTCTCTCTCTCTCTCTCTCCTACCTCTTTTCTCTTTATCTTTCTTTGTGAATCTCTCTTTCTTACCTTCTGTCTTTTCTCTTAATAGTGCTGTCTATCTATCTATCTATCTATCTATCTATCTATCTATCTATCTATCTATCTATCCTCTCCCCACTCTCCTTTTTCTTCCTAACTCTCTCTCTCTCTCTCTCTCTCTCTCTCTCTCTCTCTCTCTCTCTCGGTGTGGTAATTACAGTGGTGGGCTCAAGCAGCGTCGGTAAATGCTCCTCTTTCCCTCTTTCACTCCCGCCAAGCGAATTATGCACCCGTTACTATAGAGACCTGTTTACAAAATGCGCTTTTGCCTTCAACCCCCTCCCACCCCCCCTTCCCCGGCTGACCTGACTCTCCCTCCCTTCTACTTTCCCCTCCCTCCCTTCAATTTTCCGCTTCTCCCTCCATCCCATTTGACAGCCAGTAGGTTCCCCGGCAGGTCCTCGCTCCCCTGCCTCACTCACTGGCCCAATCTCTCTCCCTTTATCACCCTTTGTTTCTGTCTTTATCTCTACAGCCTCTGTCTGTAGCTGGAGCCCCCTGGAGGTTCTGCATTAAACCCACTGTTTGTAAGGAGTATAGACTGAGGGTGGGTAGAGCGGTGGGGCGCTTGGTGGGGGGTGGTTACATAGACAATTCAAAGAATTTTGAGATACTTTTTTCTAATTCAAGATTCCATTTATGGTCCACCCACTGCTGGCACACTGTTGGGAAGGAGATCTGGAGATGCCCAATGCCAAGTGGCAGTCTTTGTTCACTGGCGAGAAAGAGATCCATCCAACACCCTTGCAATGAGATGAAGTGTGTGTGTGTGTGTGTGTGTGGGCATGAACTGATCATACAGCTAATTCATTCATTCAGTCATTCATCTTCTGTAAATGCTTCGTGCTGTTCACAGCTGCTGTGGATCAGACGCCTACCTGGAATCATTGGGCACAGAAACACCAGTCACACCAGTCTACCACAGGCCATCACACACACAGACACTCGCACCTATGGACAATTTCACACAGTCATTCCGCCTCCCAGCATGTGTATTTGGGCTCAGTACCATTTCTTAGTTTTACCCCTACACCTTGTTTTCAAGTGTCACCTTGCCCCTTGGAACTGAGTTATACTGTGTAGTGCTTAAAATCTTCCCCTATGAAAGGGGACAATTGTTCAGGAGCTCTGTCAGTCTGCAGTGATATCAGATTTGTGGCACACTTCATCCATCCATCCACTTATCCAATTCACCAACTGCTTAACCAATTCCTACCTGGAATCATTGGGTGCAAGGCAGTAATACACCATGGAGTGGGTGCCAGTCCTTCACAGGGCAACACACACACACTCACACCTACGGTCACTTTTGAGTCGCCAATCAACCTACCAAAGTGTGTTTTTGGACTGTGGGAGGAAACCGGAGCACCCGGAGAAAACCCACGCAGACACAGGGAGAACCCACCACACTCCTCACAGACAGTCGCCCAGAAGAAACCTACACAGACACAGGGAGAACACACCACACTCCTCAGAGACAGTCACCCAGAGGAAACCCACGCAGACACAGGGAGAACACACCACACTCCTCACAGGAGCGGGAATCGAACCCACAACCTCCAGGTCCCTGGAGCTGTGTGACTGCGACACTACCTGCTGCACCTGGCACACTTCAGTAGTTCCTTAAAGGAACGTCTATGATTGTGGGGAAACGCTGTTCTCTCTGGTTTGTTGTGACTTTTAAGGTGGAGCGGTATGTTTAAAGGGGAAAAAATGAGTTTGAATTACCACAGTAACTTTGAATCATTTTGTAGTTGTTTTGTAGCACTTTCGGCATATGGTTACTTTTAATGCAGTTTGCTGTCTCTTGAATTTGAGATATTTCCACTTGAAGTGATCCAAATCATCAAAACTAAGTCAATATTACCCACCTATGCAGCAGGAATAGAACAATATCCTCATCTTGGTTTGTGCTTTTCACGTTTGCAGTTCTCTCCATTGTCTAAAAAACTCCAAATGTCTTTTCTCTGCCGTGAGCAGAGAGATAAAGCCTAGCATACAGGACTGAGCCACTATGTTTTTAGCTATTTATATACACTTGAGCTTTTTTAACATATTAGTTAACCAGTTTTTAACTTGTTTTGAGCATGTTAACAGACTGGAGAGCTAGTAATTGGCGCGGAAACATCCTCTGAATGTTACTAAAAATATTTTTTTCATTAAAATCATTTTAGTCACCTTTAAGAAGCATTCAACAATAATATATTATTGCCCACACTGAATTCAGCTTCTTATTTGGCAGTTGTTTGTTCACACATTCCACCTTAAATGCTGCAGTAGCCTCAGGGGCCATGATGAAATTGCTTCACAATTTAAGGTGGAACTAGCTACCAATACATCAGCATCCTACTAACAATATTTTATGATTGTTCTAAATGGTCATAAACGTATCAAAGACTTTCTGGGAAATTTCTCAAATCGAAATCTCCATTTGAAGGGCCATGGCGCCCTACCACTTCACCCTACCCTTCTATCCCACCCAGAATTGAGACACCATACCGCTAGGAAAAATGTAGTAGGGAAGAAACTGGGGCATCTGGAGGAAACCCACACTGACGCAGGGAGAACACAACAAGGCACCCACATGCTCCTCCAATCATCCGACTCAACGCCATCAAATCCAAACCATAGCAGTGTTACAACATCTAATCTATAGCCTTCCCATAGGAGTAGAAGCTACAACTTCGGCAAAAGGGGTGCTACCTACCTTTTGATATCCCTAAAAAATTTAGAAAAAGCATCCGCAATCTTACTGACAGTAACTGACGATACCTGCTGTACATAGAAGTGCAAACTGTGATATATACTGTGCATGCAGTGATAGCATAGACCCATATGTTGCACTGTATTCATAGCTATTTCTGAAAAAGCTGGTTCTACTGCCCTCCCAGGGACCAACCACTTCCCTCATCTCCTTCTGTTTCTCCCTCTCTTGCCCCTCATTTTTGATGACTAAGGATGTCGGCAAAGTTGCCGTATTAACGCATCTTTTAAGCCTCAGCACATTTCCTATGAAGGAATATACTGGGAATGTTTATAAATATCTCCACCAAGGTAGCCGCGCATATTCCTTAAAAGCTTCCTTAATGCACCGTAAGAGAGTGGCATCCATATCTCCTCTCCTTTCTCTTTCTCATCCCTCTCTCCGTTTGTTTCCCCCATTATCCCTCTCTCTGTGGACAAGACAGCAGGGACCAGCAGCTGCCAAAAGCTGTTCAAATACGACAATGTCGACACAATGCAGCCTTAATGTACACCACCTGACTGCCAAGTGTGTGCTTCTGTGTGGGGGTGTGGGGGTGTGTATGTGCTGCTCTTTAAATACTCTGATGAGGTGTCCCTTTCTTGAGATCAGCTCTACTGTACCTATTATACTCATATATAACCCCAATGTATAATGCATTTGTTTGAAACCAAACACAAAATGGACCAGAGTACTGTCCATCACCCACAAATATATTATTTACATATCCAGCCTCAGAAACCTCAGCCACAGAGGCATCTGCTGATAGGCGACCTTTACATAAGCATCTGTAACCTATTAAGTAATGCATCATTCTGTAGCAGACATATAAGGAAATCCAGGTTTACACTCATTTATGCTTAGACCCTTTACCCACTAAGGCATGGGCCATAATATATCGATCCATGGGTTGCAGTCACGGGATTTGTTTGGCATGTGTGGCATATTGGGTACAGATTTTCTGGTTTCAAACCGCCACAGTAATGTAAACAGATGGGAAATATAGCTACATGTATCATAGGCAGCTCCTCTTTCTGTGCTGGAGAGAGTCTCACAACACTCAGAAGCACAGAAGCCTGTAAGTGATTCCACTCTGTTACATAATGATGTGGAAAAGACCATTATCCACTGTTAGCCATTTTAGCACTTTCAAAATAGGATCTAATGGGAATCTGTTAGGACATTACATTAAACTACAATGTCTTTCTTTGCTCTTCTGTCAGAATCTGAGTGAGTTATTCATACTCAGACTATATACAAGCTTCAGACATCATATTTTTTCACTAGTGTTTTGCTTTAGGGTGTAAAAGTCTTCAGGCACAAGCCACATATTCTTTTGCCTCATTCGTTTCCTCCTGTTTACAAAGTCCTGCTTTCCCTGACCTCTGAGAGTGGAACAGATTCTTGCAGCGTATATTATCACAAATGTTTGCCCAAATTATTTCTCGTTATTGGCTTAAAGTTTAAAAAATGAGTTCGCTGCAGTGAAGTTGAGGCAGAATCTGTGTCCCTACACCCTATGGATTGCACAGTGTAGGTCATAAAATAATGCTTTGGGCACGCAAATGGTGCATTGTATGTCAAAGATTTTTTTTAATCAGCTGTAAGTATCATTTCCCTGTGAAATTAGTATGTGGGCAGTATTGTTAGTTTTTCACTTGCAGTGTGCACTATGTACAGAGTATGTATCTATTTGGGATGCACCCATGAACTGACTGTCATGGATCAACAGAGCTCTGTTTATAAATGTTAGCAGATAAATGGGCCAGGTATCCATATTTTTATATTTTTTATTTTAACATTAAAATGAGGACAACAAGTGTTGAAGAAAACAGTGAAACAATTTAACCATCACAGTTTTGTTGAGTTGTGTGTGAGTAAGAGATGTGTGTTTTG